>NW_020837957.1:17147811-17189664 GCF_003676395.1 Aethalodelphis obliquidens | reverse complement strand
CAATTAAAAAGACATTAAGTGATGGCTATGTAATATGTGAATATTATGATCACATAAAAGGTGATGCAATTTAAAGCAAGACGAATACAACACAGGGCCTGGTCTTAACAGGGATGAAGGCAAGTTTGCAGTAAAATTTTAATACAAGGCTAAACATGATGTGTTATAACAGTGATGCCAACAAGAACACTTGAAACACAGAGGAAAAACCTCATGGTAGCATTGAGGAAGGTACCTGGAGACAGTGACATTTGAGCCAGGCCTTGAAAAGTGGCATTAATTTGGAGAAGAGGAAATAAAGAGACTGGCAGGGCAAAGGGAATAGCTGATAAAAGTATGGAAAGTCCCACATGCAAAAATAGAGTGTTATTTTGGAGATCGAGATGTGATGAGGAAGCAGGTGGAGGATCGTGGAAGATAATTATATTAAGAATATTTCAGACTTCCCTGATGGTGCAGTGGTTAAGAATCTGCCTGCCAGTGCAGGGGACACAAGTTTGAGCCCTGGTCCAGGAAGATCCCACATGCCGCGGAACAACTAAGCCCTTGCATCACAACTACTGAGCCTGCACTCTAGAGCCTGTGAGCCACAACTGCTGAAGCCAGTGTGCCCAGAGCCAGTGCTCCGCAACAAAGAGAAGTCTCCACAATGAGAAGCCCATGCACTGTAACGAAGAGTAGTAGCCCCGCTCAGCGCAACTAGAGAAAGCCCACGTGCAGCAAAGAAGACCCAGTGCAGCCAATGAATGAATGAATGATTAAAAAAAAAAAAAAAAGACGAAGAAGATTTCAACCAGAAAGGCCATTTGCTTGACTGCTAGTCAGAAGAGGACTTGATTTTGAAGGCAACACGTAGCCGTTACTCAGGAAGGTTTTGGAACAAAACAGTCACTTGACATCAGTTTCATTCTAATTTCTACAAGCATAAGGTACCAATGAACAGGACAAAGGTAACTGAACCTTGTCCAGTACAAATTTCCACTGATTTTAGGAACAAGCCACTACCACCCAGCATTGGCAAGTTGGCCATCCCGCTCTAGCTGTGAGAAACTGGAAAAGGTAAAAACTGTGGAATGTCAGGGGCAGGCATAATATTAAATGTTGTTTTTCAGTTTTGTTCTGTAATTTGCAAGATCTGTAGTGAGAATTCATTCTAATGTCCATGCTGGACATGAGTGCCTTACAGTGCAGTTACAGATTAGATGGCCAGTTATCACGTGCTACAAAAGAGCGGACAGGGCTCTTCAACAAAGCCTTTCCAAACCTGATCACTTGTCTTCTACTTTTACTTTTAATTATCTGACTTCCAATTCATCCTGTTTACAAAAACTTTTAAAATGTTGCAAAAATGGATTAATGTGCATTCCCTCTTTGTTATGTAAAAAACATCTCCTTTTTCAAGATCACAGAAAATATAATTATTCATACATTTTATCTCTCTGGCATTAGAATTTGCAGGCTCAGTATTACTAATAAATATTACACTAAAAGTAAACAGACTTCCTTTACTTTCAAGGTTACTATAAGAGTTTTTTTCCAACTTGATACAAACAAGTAATACTAGCATAACTGGATTTTGTTGCTTTTTTAAGTGAAAAAGACTAAAGAGTAAAACTGGGAAGTTACACATTCTAAAAGTGGCTCATATGTGTAACTCCAGATGTCTTTGTTATCTTTGACTTACATCTACATTTTTTACTTCTAATATCAGAAAGTAAAATAACTTTTAGTTTTGATAATACATATTTTAAAATTACTTGAAAAATAATTACATGCCCTTGATATCTTTGCTTAATGTCATCCTTAAAATCCATGTGTTAGTTCCGCTTTACATGTGAGATTATTTTATAAGTCTTCATGATTGAGAGCTTAAAGAAATTCACCTTATATCAAAATTTTAGAAGAAAAGTGAGGATACCTTTATAGTTCAAAATATTAAGATATTCGGCCTTCTTCATTCTAATCCCCACCATTGACCAATTAGGGTTAACATAACTTCATCCACAAAAATATCTATGGCACAGGGCTTCCCTGGTGGCGCAGTGGATGAGAGTTGGCCTGCCGATGCAGCGGACACGGGTTCGCGCCCCAGTCCAGGAAGATCCCACATGCCGCGGAGTAGCTGGGCCTGTGAGCCATGGCCGCCAAGCCTGCACGTCCGGAGCCTGTGCTCCGCAACGGGAGAGGCCACAACAGTGAGAGGCCCGCGTACCGCAAAAAACAAACAAACAAACAAACAAAAAACCATGGCACAGTTAAAGCTATCATAATTATGGAAAGAGTTAGTTAAATCAAATTAGAATTCAGGATATACTGAAAATTAGTATAACTCAATAATTACTCAGCTATGGGGCATCTGTGAAGGGCATGCTTTTTTGTCCTATTATATAGCCACTCCATAAAATATATATGCATCCCAGGACATAATGAATTTTTTTCTATCTGGAAAGTAGTCACTATTCTTTATTGAGAACTGTGGACACCTCAGTTATCTGGGTTGCTTAAGTTTATAATCCTTGTCTCTTACTTTGCTCCTTCACCTTGCTAGATGAGTTTTTGTTTGGTTATCTGCTCTTTGCAGATATTCACTATCTTTGGTTTGTACATTAATAGCAAGACACAATCATTCTTTAACACATATTACCCTATAACCATTGTGTTTTAAATATCACAAACATTTGGGCCCACTAGAATATTAATTTCAGGAAAGAGAGTCATAATCTCTCTTGGTCACTGCCGTGTCTCCAGCATTTTAACTGGGTTTTTTGATACCACTCCAGCAAAAGAAGTGAACATGTTGCCTCATTTCTTTCATACGTGTATGAAAGTCCAGGTTCTTTAATTAGCCTCCAGTGATACCTCAGATCTTTTATGACTTAACACTAGAGGAGGGATTTGTGTACCTTGTTACAGCATGGAGGGTGTGGAAGTCACATCTTACCACTCAGCCTTTGTCAGCATGGTTATGGATGGGGCAGTATTTTTTCTGAAGTGTTTGGAACTAAGTGGTCTAGAAAGTGGTCTATTATCTTGCTGGACTGCCCATTTCTTGGACATCTGGATGGAGCATAATTTTGTTGTTGTTGCTTTTTTCCTTTGTTATTTTTTTGGTCTGCACCCAATGGCATGTCTAGGTTGCTAGCTTCTGCTCTAAGTCTGGCATATATGAAGCAATAAGAAAACAGAGCAAACTCATCACTGCATTGTTTCTTGGGTCCCAAGTTCCCTAGCCAGCCTCCTACCTTCTATCTACTCTTCAGAGTTGTCCTACATTTGTTTTACATATAATGCTCCTAGCTTAGAATTATACTTAGCAGAAGGATGGAAAAAAGTATGTCTACTCAATTTTTCAAACACTTGGGAAGTAAACAATATACTTCTAAACAACCCATGGGTCAAAGAAAAAATATTGAAAATAAAAAAATACATTAAGACATGAATAAACTTACCTGAGTAACTGACAGAGTGATAGGTGAGAGTTGACTCAAAGACATCTGAATCTACCAATAGTCTAAGATTTAGGTCTGCAACCAAGAGATGCTGTTTCTGGAAAGACTACTGAAAACTACCTCTGTCTGACAGTCATTGCCAAAATGTGACCAGTGATGGAAATTATAGCCAACAGAAATCACCACAGAGAGCTGTGAGTTGAACACAGAATAGAGGAGGATATAATAACTTATCCCTTAAAAAATGTTCCCATTGTTTCTTGGATAGCCAGAAAAGGATAGCCATTGTTGTTTTTTTGTATGTGTTTTACTAAAGAGAAAGCATATAAGCTTGGCAGTGTTGTAGGCTCAATATTAAATACAATACTTGATAATGTTGAAGACCTAGAATTCATTCAGTAGTCTAAATGCCTACACATTAAAAGATTAAAATATGATTTATACTCAGGTTGTGTATTGATCAAAGTTATGTAAAATAAAATAGTCTTTTACACCCCCAGAACTTTTAGGCAGTACGTTTTAAGTTAAAATTGTATTTTTTTGTTTTAAAATTAATTCATGAATTCTAACTTTCCTTCACAACGTATAGATTATTATATAAGAAATTCTATTCTCAACTGATATACCTTTGAGCTTCCTTTCCTACAGATTCACATATTACAAAAAGAGTCTACTATGCTTCAGGTTCCAGCAATGTCCTGAACTTCTTTTGACGAAAACTGCCTGCCCAAAGTCCTGCAGCACTGCAACAACTCTAAGTAGCTCTTTATATACTTTCTGTACCAAATCAGCCTTTCCCCAGCCATAACTCTTTGGACCAAGAATAGAGATTGATTAAATAAAATAAGACATTTGATGCTTCATGACTTCTAAACTAGCAGGAGATAAGGTTTAATTGCTTGAGAATACAATTTTCTGGATGATATAGTAATAGACAATTGTCAATATATTAAGCTGCTATTGGATTTCAGGAACCATTGCTGTGGCCTGTTGACACTATTCACTGTTCAACTTTCTCTCTCTGGGAAGGTCTAAACCCCAGAGCTGATGCTCAGGGAAGGGCAATGACTACTTGGGTCACTACAACCCCAGGACAAAAGGAAGAAAAGCCTCTGCCTATTCTCCCTGTCTATAGTTTCTTCCATGCAACTAAATAGATAGATAAAGCAAACAGAATTATAATGACATGAATTATCAGATTTATAGACCTGTCCAGAGCCAGTCAGATAAGCAAGACTTTTGCAATATCTCCAGAGCTGTCAAGTATATATACCCATATATTTATACAAAACTCAAAACCATGCCTTTATGTCCCTCTTTAACTATACCTCTCTTCCCTCTTAGTACCTCTCTTGAGAAGTTCAGTATCAACTCTGGTAGCCCACAGTGCTGATTACTTCCATACCAAACTTTGGTTTATATCTAGTATAATCATAGCATTATAATATAGGAGATTGAAGTATGTCCTGGGTCATCTTGTTTGGCACTTGCTTATTTACTACTTCCTTATTGCTAACCCTAAAGCTACCTGACTTTATTTTCAAATATATGCAAATCATATCATACTGTTTATGAATAGAGAAGATTTTTACTTTCTTTTATATTTTTAGGAGAGCACTTGAAATTAAATTGGCTTATTTTTGTCTTTCATTGCCTTTGTACTGTTGCTTTTATTTCAGTTTTATACCTGTTCTCCTTCAAAAGTTATCTACTAATTTTTCTGATGCTATTTAGATATTAACATACTAATATATTTTATTGTCAACCTTATTCTCTATCAGTGGTATTAAGGAGTCCATTCAATATATATATAAAAGCAATAGGTATGTTATGGAAGGAAAATTTAAGACCATTTGTTTAGCTTTCCCTTCCATCCAAATATCCTGTTGAAAGCTCCTGCAATATGGAAATTCTAGAGATCTTTGCCATAAAACTTCATTACTTGAGGTAACCTAAGTGAGGCCTTTGTTTCTTGCATCCAAAAGTGCTTAACTTATGCAATTCTTAATGCCATAAAGATATACCCATCCTCTTCTGTTAGGACTATACTATTATCTTTATGAAACTAGTAGACTTGCTGTGAACAATTCTAGAAGTAAAATTCTCCCTTCAGTCATTAATAATACCTACATTTTTATAAGTACAAGACTAATGTTTGCCTTTAGAATTTCTAGTACTTAGCTGATACTAGAATGATTCACGTTGTTTCTTACTGAATTATATCATCAAAACATTCATATAATCTATGTCTTTGAAATATTCAAATATTTATTCTCTAAATATGGCTGGATAGTATTTCAGGGTATTAATTTACATTTAATTCTTCCATCTTCATTTTTTTCTTTTTTCTTTCTCTCTACTAAGACAGTTAGTTGGCTCTGTGATTCATAGCCTTAGACGAGGAGAGATATGTAATGACATTCAATGTAGTGGTAACCTATAATATGTCCTGGAATTTGTTTGCTAATAATCTTGCTATATGTAAAAAGACAGGTTCTGAGAAAAAAGATGTCTTGGGAGAAGCAGAAAAGATAAAAGTGTGTCCATAAGGCTCAGAAGACATTCCCTTAGCTATGGAAAAGAGAAAGATGTATAGACTCTGGAAAGTCAGGAAATGGGGTCCTATTTTCTGACAGTGTCCTGGTGGAGGCAGGGAGACCCCAGAGAGGTAAAGCTCCAGAAGGCATCTCTGGCTATAGTAACAGAGGCATCAAAAATTCTGCCTCACATATGATCACCATATCCCAAGTGACACCATATGGAGTCAACAAATCTCCCAGGCCTGATGGACAAGGACACGGAATAAATGGAAGATCTTTGCAGTCAAGTTTATAGAGTATTGATTGATGGATGGAGCGATTACCTCACCCCACCCAACTACATGGACCCAGCTCAAAATTCCAGAATCTTGAACATGATATCAGGTTGAGGATTGTGTAGAAGTTCCAACAGTGACTAAGATTACATTTGTTCTAATTTAATGGGATTTAGGTTAGATAGCAGAGCTCAAGTTAATTTAAAATATTAAAAAAATACATTTCCCACATATCATTTTTTTTGAGTTTTTATGCGAATTATTGGAGATCAGTCACATTCATACCACAAAGTAAAGCTCTACTTTAAAACATGTTGCACTGTTTAGATTTTTTTGATACACAATTTAATCATATTTTTGATGGGGAGAGTAGAAAGTATTTAAAATCCCTATGTTCACATACTCTCTTTTATCCATGCTCATAGGAATATTATCATTTTAAAGATGACAAACAAATGTTAAGCCAAGAGTATTGTTTTGTTATGTGTATGTATTAATGCAAAACCCAGAATTAAGGCCTAAGTTATGAAATGATATTTTAAAAATGAGATTTTAAGAAAGATCTCATTATATTGTACTTAGAATGTCTAGAGATTTCAAGGAGCATCTTAGATTCCACAGTCTTTCCCAGATTTCAAAGTTTCAACAGTTTATA
The DNA here is from genome assembly GCF_003676395.1 of Aethalodelphis obliquidens. Taxonomy (NCBI): domain Eukaryota; kingdom Metazoa; phylum Chordata; class Mammalia; order Artiodactyla; family Delphinidae; genus Aethalodelphis; species Aethalodelphis obliquidens. The sequence goes on along the minus strand of NW_020837957.1, from coordinate 17,182,745 downwards.
GTCTCCCGTATTCCTTTCCTCTCATGAGACCAAATGCTTTGGAGAAATGACCTTCTAATGTGGTAAATTGAGATCTAACTACTAATTACCAATTGTTATTGCAATTCTTGACCTGATCTCTAGAGCTGGAAATCAAATCCTGTCTCTGGAGTGTAACCAGATCTAATAGGCAGCTTCTGAGTTGACATAGCGAGAGTGTATTAGCAATTGAGTGACTTTTAAAGTGTTACTTTAATGTACAGCATTGAGTGTAATGTGTTTTGAAGCTCAAACTAGGTGAATGTACTTTTCTTTTCACTGATAGTAGTTGAGTACAGAATTTCTCTATTCCTTTATTTAGAGTGAAGAAGCATATTAGTGAAAAAAAATATAAGAAAGTCCCCTATTGGTACATTTTTAATAGCTTCAAGCTGTTAACTGTTACATTGTCTCTAGGTGTGGGGTGGCACATGTTTGGTTAACTGATTAGCACAGACCCTCTTTTGACATATAGACATTTTTCTGTTACTTGTATCTGCCATGAAAATGTATTTCCAAGCAATTAAGCCTTAACTCCTGCTGGTTTGGAAGCCATGAACCTTCAAATTCCCATTCAGATTATTCAACACCTACCACTGGTGGAAAAAAAAATACAACTTCATTAGTAAAAGCCACAAAGAAATCTACTGTTAAGTTTTTAAAGTTTCTTTAACATGGGAAAAATGCAAAAGTGTTCAGATTGTAAATTAGCCGCACAACTCCAAAATGACCTCACTTTCTTTTTTCATAACTCTAAGGATTTACTTTATGAGGTCTTAAGTTTAACAACATACTTCAAGAAGAATGTGGATAGCAAAATAAATATATGAAAGGTTATATGTAGGGAGCAGGGAGAAAACCAGGGCAAAGGAAGTAGTTTGTAATGACAAAACTGTGTAGTTTCAACTTTTTTCAAGGTTCTATAAGAACTAGATATCTACTTGGCAATTCTAAAATTAGAACAATTGTATACTGCACAAGTAGATATAGTATTTGCCAACCAATTCCTTTTAAGTATATGGACAATTTCTTTTTCCCTTTCTCATTTTCTCAGAAGTTTGTTAAACCCCATGGAGACATCTGTACATGAATCTGTTTTCTTATCTCTAGAAAGAATAGAACAGGAGGGTAACATGAGCTGGGAATGGATAGAAGTTCTCATAAGTAATAATATTGCAAAGTATTGGGGAATATTATAGAGATATGTTTTATTCCAGAGAATTGTATTCTTGTTTTCAGTGCCTTATGAATCAACGTCTTCCAATATTCCATAAGCAGATTTACCTCTACAAAGTTAGTGTTGTATTTTGAAAACATATGTGATAATGTATGATGAACTGAACTTCACAGCATGTCAGTGGGAACTGAAGCATGTAACTTTACCAAATTGTTGACAGTGAAATGCTCTGTTAGTGATTTCACTTATATTTTCTGTTCATATTGTACTCCTTGATAGTAATTTCTTATTTTCATTCCACATATTAAAAGGTTTCTATTTTTAAAGGAAGTCAAATCATTATAATGTAAAACCCTGCATAGGTAGATGACCTACTCTGTTTTGCAGATTTTGGGTTTTTTTTTTTTTTTAATGCTTTAAAAGCTCTGCAGTACTGTGAAACATTCTCTCATTTAGGTTTGAACTTTGAGTTGTTAGTCTTTTATTTTCACAATAAAGACATGTTATCATGTCTCTAGCTCTTTACATGGAAGTTTTAGGTACACAACCAAATTATCTCAAGAACTTCCTGAAAAGATCTTTCAAGGGTAAGAAAGGAGAATAAGCCAAGTAGAAGACCTATAATTCCAATGTAAAAATACAACATTGGAATTATCTCTGGAGAAGAAATCTCTATTTTAAATGTACTTTCTCAATTGATTATCACAAATTATATTTATGAGAACATCATGGAAATGATCCTTGCTAGTGAATTAATTGTTCATTATCAGCGTTGATCATAGTAGACTTAGAAAGTAGCCAAAATTTGTCATCTGTTGCCCCATTCTTGCTTTTATCCATGCCCTTTTAAATGTTTTGTAAAACTTTTTATTGAAACCTACCGAAAATTCTCTGTAGAACTTAAAAATAGCAAAAAAGTCAGGACTCCTCTTCAGGAACTTAGAGTCTTCTCAGGGAGATAAAACAAGTTTACTAAATTTTAAATAATAGCCCATCAATGAGTAAAACATTTGCCAAACAGGTAGTAGAAATAGTAAAGACTTAAGAGAGACCTCATTTGTACATCAACTGTTGGAGTAAAGCTTCACAGAGAAAGTGGGATTTGAATTGTGTATTAGATGACGGTTGGAATTGCCCCTGAGAATGACTAATTCTCAGTATGTGTGAGGAAGACAACAAGGGGCAAATGAATTATTTGAGATTCATTGTTATTTTTGGATTGGCCAAAAAGTTATTTCTGTAATATTTACGGAAAACCCCGAACAAACTTTTTGACCAACCCAATAGTAATGAATCAGAAGTTCACTGAAGCCTGATTGTGGAGGCCACTGAGTATCAGTTTAAAGTCTTTGATTATTTTCCTTATAAACAAAGAGGAATATTTAACTGAGTCTGAAGAGTGACCTGACAAATATTTTGCCTCACAAAATTAATCTTCCAGAGAAGTTTGAAGGGAAGGAGGAAAGTCTATGAAAGTATTCTAAGTATGAGGTAATAAGGCTCTGAATTAGGAGAATGGAAAAGAAGAGATATTGGAAGAGGCCTTATCTGAGAAGAGTCTGTAAGACTCCGTTATTGATTCTATACATGAATTAGAGAAACTAGCCAACATGAATCTGAGTTTATTATTCTGAGAACAATAATAACCTTAGAGATATAAAGACATTTTTTTATAATAGGGTGTTCCTTTTGAGGTGCTGGAAATGTACATTTTGATCTGAGTTGTGTTTATATAGGTAAATGTCTAAGTAAAAATTCATCAAGCTACACCCTTAAGGTTTGTGTATTTTACCATATGTAAATACTCAGTAAAAAATATACAGAGAAAATGGTTTATTAAAAAGTCAGAAAGTTAATTAATAAAAATAATCTTCTAAATTTTATATTTGAAGTATTCGTCTTCATTTTAATTTTACAATTTGTAATTTCTTTTCCCATTTGTAATAAATATTCACTTTAAATCTAAATCAAAGAAGATGTATCATAGGTATAAAATTCCAAAGGGAAGTGTCAAACCTCTGCTTGCATATATTCAGAGAAAATCTGTTAAAACCACTTCTATGACTCTTGGACACTTCAGCTTGACCAAGGATGTAGAAAGGGAGAATACATAAAGGATAAAAATACTTTTGAAAGTTTTTATAGAGAGAGCATTTGTCATTCTGTAAATCTCTATTCCTCACTCCAAATTGGGAGTGAGGGAGGCAGGTACCTATTTTTATGCAAAATTAATTAGAAAATTGGCAAAACAAAAGAATAAACATTTCATTGAAGAGGATATACAACTGGCAAATAAGCACACAGAAAGTTGTTCAACATCATTAGTCATTAAGTAAATGCAAACTAAAACCGGAATAAGATTTTACTACATACTCTTAAGAAATAGGAAACAAAAGAAGGAAGCACCAAAGGGTACTAAGAAAGAGTAACTAGTAAAAAGTGACCTGTAGGGCTTCCCTGGTGGTGCAGTGGTTGAGAGTCCTCCTGCCGATGCAGGGAACACAGGTTCGTGCCCGGGTCCGGGAAGATCCCACATGCCGCGGAGCGGCTGGGCCCGTGAGCCATGGCCGCTGAGCCTGCGCATCCGGAGCCTGTGCTCCACAACGGAAGAGCCCACAACAGTGAGAGACCTGTGTAGGAAAAAAAAAAAAAAGAGTGACCTGTAGCCATAGGAAGAAAGTACATTAATGACATCAACTGTATGAAATGCTGTCCACAGGTCATGGAAGATAAGAACTGAGAGTTAACCAGTAGATATGACTTGCTTCTGTATCACACTGCCCAGTTATGCCTCAACACATTACAGCACAGTGCAGCACTCCTAACTACATCGGTCATCAGAAAGAATCTCTACATTATGGAATTATTGAGAGGTAAAAATTGTGGTGCTCTAGTTTAATATTATGATTTATAACTAGAAATATGTGTTTGATCTTTGACCCCATTTCTGTCACAGGGCTTCTAAAATCTTTGGAATTGCCTAAGCGATGAGTGATAAAGTTGTCTTTGGTTATGTTAATAAGGTGACTATTATAATGATGGGAGCTGGTTGCTTGTGAGGGGAGCCAACCACGTGACTAGAGGGTTGGAACTATTAGTCCTACTCCTGACCTTCAGGGAGGGGAGAGGGGCTGGAGATTGAGTTCAGTCACCAATGGACAATGATTTAAACAATCATGCCTATGAAATGAGGCCTCCATAAAACTCCAGAAGGATGGGGTTCCAGGAGTTTTCGGGTTGGTGAACACATGGAGGTTCAGGGAGAATGGTACACCCAGAGAGGGCATGGAATTTCAGTACCCTTTCCCCATTCCTTGCTCTATACATCTCTTCCTTTGGCTGTTCCTGAATTACATACTTTTATAATTAACTGGTAATCTAGTAAGTAGAATGTTTTTATGAGTCTTGTGAACTGCCCTGGCAAATTAATCAAACCCAAGGAGGTCATGGGAATTTCTGATCTATAGCCAGTTGCTCAGAAGCACAGGTGACAACCTGGACTTCTAACTGGTGTCTAGGGAGTCTTGTGGGACTAAGTCCTTAATCTGTAGAATCTGGTGATGTCTCTGGGTAGGTAACATCAGAATTGAATTGAACTATAGGACACCCAGTTGGTATCCAAGAATTATGTGGTGATGTAGGAAAACCTACCCCACACACACATGGGAAACAGGCCCCAAAACTTTTATCCAGTATCCCAGGAGGTGCAACCTAACAACTGACTCTCTGGGGAAAAAAGTCCTGATATGTAACATACACTGATTCCTTGGTGAATACCATCATCATGATCTATTTCAAGCTACCAAGATAATGTCATTAAATATAGAGTTGGGAAGAGATGTGCCTTGGCTCTAGCACACCAACCCCAGGACACAATGTAGAAATATGTGAAAACTCAGTCCTTGAGTATGCTATTAAAAACAACCAAACTCACAAAAGTGCTAACAACAGATCAAGATGAAAAAAAAATTAATTACATGAGACTGAGTGAACTGATGAGGATGATTATATTTTTTGTGACTTTCTGTTTGAATAAAAAACAAAACAAAAAAAACAAACCCAAACTATTATGTATAAAATAAGCTACAAGGATATATTGTAGAACACAGGGAATATAACCGATATTTTATAATAACTATCATTGGAGTATAACCTTTAAAAATTGTGAATCACTATATTGCACACCTGTAACTTATATACTATTGTACATCAACTATACTTCAATTAAAAAAAAGACAGCACATTAGTTTAGCAAAAGTTCAAGGTATTGCTTTCCATTGTCTTCTCAAAGAGTAGGTATGTGTCAAACCTATTGAAAAATATTTTCATTTCATAATGAGAGGAACATTACCAATATTCATATGCTGGATGTGATAGCAAATTATGCTCCATTCCTTAATAATTATATGTGTTTTTATACATATATACGTGTGTGTATATGTGTATATGAATATGTATAACAGATATACATATATATGTGTATATATATATATATATATATATATATATTAATTTGAAACTGCTATTTTCATATGTATACCTGCAGGAAGTAATAGTTTTCTGTTGGTAAGGTTTATTTTTATGCAGTTTTTTTGTCTGTCTTTTAGAAAGCAAAATTCTACCATTATTACTATAGCAATAAAAACAGGTGAGTAAAAATAGATACCCTTTTATTTTAAGAAAGTCATCATGAATTTGCACTTAGAATCTCAGTAAAAAGTAATTTTTTGGAAAATTTCACAACCTCTTTCTATAGGTCATGTCTCTTTTGGAAAGTCATTACAATAGTACCAACTGTCACATAGAAATAGGTTTGAAAAATTGAACATAACAACAAAAAATATTGCACAACTGGTTTTGTATACTTTCTTCAGTTTCTATACATTGCTTGGAAGTCCCTTACAGTCTCAATCATTCCTGACCCTCTTTGGAAAATCAAAAGCTAAAAATTGGGTAAGAAGTGAAGGAAGTGTGACCTAGGTATTCTCAACTCAGCTCTCTTAAAACTATCTTAGGTTACAATTTGTGGAAACAAGTAATCATATAGTTTCTCGATTGGCTTTAGTTATGAAAAACTAGTGTGACTGGTAAAGCAGCAATTTAACTTGAACTTTAAAAATCCAATCCCCAAATATATATCTTTTCAAAGTTTTGCTATAACCTAGGGAGGCAGAATAATTTACCATGTACTAAGAGGAAAAGAAAAAAATTTAAAACTCTCTCTAAGACTGTATGACATAAAAGGAATATATGCTCACTCACTCATGGTTTTGGGAGGAGATAGAAAAAAGAAGGAGGAGATGATGATGACAATGACATGACAAATTTTTCCAATATTCATTCCTACAATGTTTCCATTTTAACGTTTCATCAGCAAGAGTCACTTTTGGTACTCAGAATTTGGAAAGTGAAATATTTTGTCATAAAATTGATTATTTCTTTCTCCTTACATTTATGTGTGCTGCTGAGAAGTTTCTGAACTTCCTGGCAATCCTATTAAGAATTTTAGATATTCTAGTAAAATTCTGAAATGCTAAAGTTTCTGATAATAAAGCAAGTTTGAGTTAAATAGGAACCAGCTGAAACTATTTCAAAATTTTCTTTTGGTTCATAATGCTTTGTTTTCAAGCGTCATGCACACACTGCCTTTTTTTTTTTTCTATGAATATTTTAATTTCCTTTCTTTTCTAGAATGAGCTGTACAATGGAATTTACCTTATAGGGTTTGGTGAGAAATAGCTAATGAAGTAAGACAGTACAGTGCTATGCAACTGCTTAATAGTAATATTTTTCTTATTAAGACATCTATATTGAATTCTCTTTAATGTTCAAGGATTCTTGCCTCCTGTCCAACTACTCCACACTCTTCTCATTACTTCCTAGAGCAACCCAGTGAGATTTTAAAGTGGTGGCTGTTACTATTTTATTTCAATAATGGGAGAAACTGAGGCAAAATGAGTATAAATGTATCACACAGCATGTTAGTTCCAGGCCATCGAACAAAACCAACGTTTTTAATTTTCCTGCCAAAAGCATACCTTAGAAAACTGAAGAAATTACTCTGTGTCAAGAAAAAAAATCTGTTTTTTAAAAAAAAATCGTATGGTCAATTTGTACAGTATCACAATTGCCTGGTGTTAAGAGGCCTAACTAGTGTTTCTGAAAAATGTCTATAAAGTTTATTTATTGCTAATAATAATACATTTATTATTTACCAATTGTGTAGAGAATTTCTAATGCTTTGATGTAGAGTACTACAAAAAAACAGATGATGAGGAAAAGCATATATAGATTGAGCACAGTATCTTGAATTACTTAATCATTACATCTCAACCTATAAATTATCACTTTGTAAAATAGTAACATTATTTTTCCCAACCTCTCTCAGACACACACACACTCATACCCAATCCCTTTACTCAAAAGCACTTTAAAATTTTAATTATTACTTAATTCTTATAGATAATCAGAAAGACATTGTCACCAACTGATCAACAGATAGCAGTAGATAAACCTAACATAGTTTCTATTTAAGTGCAAAATATGTCTGAAATGTACAGTTTAGGTTTAATGTTATATGTGACAGTCTTTCTGCAGATTAATCTTAAGGAGATGTTAACAAAGCATTGTGGACTATTCATTGAATAGAAGTTGCCTTGTCATCCTGGCCATTAACAACATACGTCTGATAAAAGAGTTCACTTAAAATCTTTTTTTGGAAAGTTAAATTCATCTGTATTTTTCATATTTTCCAGGGCTGAAAGCCCAAAAGCCCCATAATTGGTAAATGTATAGACTTCAGAAATTTATTGTGGAAACTCTCCAACAATAAACATATGAAATCCTTTCCAATTTGATTCTACTTTATTTATACAAAACATTATTGTTTCTCTAAAACCTCCTGGTTTCATTTCCTCCTTCTTGAAAACCAATTATGCTTCATTTAATCAGTATTATTGAAACATTGTTACTCTCTTACTTATTTTGTTATGGAACTCTGTTTCTGGCATTTCAAATAATTGTGTTTCTTATAAGCTTAGCATTTCAAATTTTATCAAATATTTTATTATCTATTAACTTGGTAACATGATAGGATACATTATTGTAGTAGAAATTTTAGTATTATTTATACAAACGTGGGTTGCATTTCCTTAGTTTTTAATGCTACCATCAGATACTAATTCTTGTTGAAATTTCACATTCACTTTGAATTATTTTTGTTTACTTGTTTAAAAATTAGAACTCATTTCACTTATTTGCACATCTTTATTTTACTGACTTTTTTTCACGCCATGGTAATTTTTCTTTTTCTTTTGGTTAAAAAGCACACACACACACACACACACACACACACATAATATGAGATCTACCCTCTTAACACATTTTAAACCTACAATACAGTATTGTCAACAATCAGCACAATATTGTACAATAGCTCTCTAGAACAGTGGTCGCCAACCTTTTTGACACCAGGGACCAGTTTCTTGGAAGACAATTTTTCCACGGACGGAGGGATTGGGGGGATGGTTCAGGAGGTAATGCGAGTGATGGGGAGCTATGTGGAGTGGCAGAGGAAGCTTCACTCCCTCACCAGCTGCTCACCTCCTGCTGTGCGACCCGGTTCCTAACAGGCCGAGTACTCTTACTGGTCCACATCCTGGCAGTTGGGGATCCCTGCTCTAGAACACTCTCATCTTGCATGTCTGAAATAGCAACTCCTCATTTCCTCTTCTCCCCTAATGGTTGCAATCTTGTCTCCTCTATTTCTGATTCTTTTATTGTCATTTTCTTAGCCTCCCCATGGCCTTTTTATCCTTTAGTCTTCCAATATTTGTACACCACTCCTTATTTGTTTGACATAGTTAAGAAGGCAGTGTAATCATGTAGTACACGATCTGTAAATATTAATGCATAACTGTTCAGAGTATCCTCAGGTACTGGCACCCCCTCTTACGCTCCAATTCCCTAATCCCTATTACTGTCACCATCATTCTAAGAAGTCCTGTTTCTCTTGGATAATTTTATGAAGATGAAACTCAATGAGTGAGAACAGGAATCAGAAGAGCTGAAAATCTGTGAGTTGGCACTGAAAAGAGCAGTTGAGAACCATAAATTTAGAAACAGCAGGAAAATGGATCAGGAGCATCAAGAGCCACTGCAGATTTGACAAAAGGTGGAACTTTAAAGATTTTTAGAAAGATTTTTGAAATGGAAGTTGAAAATATTTTGCAATGCAAAATGAATCAACTCCTCTGAAATTTTTCAAGGGAGGGAAATCAAGATTAAAATTGCTTCTATTTCATTTTGGTTGATAAAATATTGTTTTTTGAATCTGAATAGTTATGTATATTTTGGGGGACAATTGTCTGGGATTTTACACATAAGGTAATTTACTATGCATCCAACATGTATACATGAACCAGAAACATATTTTCACAATGATCACCAAACTGTTATTAAACAAAGAGTGCAAGTTGATAAAAAACAAACAAACAAACAAAATGACCATAAAGTTTGTTGCAATATGACAGCATTGTCAGAGGAAATTTCAGAAACTTCTCTGAATTATCCTTTTGGAGGACAAAGAGTTAATCAGGAATAAATGGTACAAAAAGATAACTAAACGTAAAAACCTTACTAAATTAAGGAAATGTAATACAATCCCTCACTGATTTGTAAAATGGGCTTTAATTTTAACCCATCTTCAGTGGACTCTTGTTTTCATAAAAGGTAGACTCCTCATCGATGTAAATAGATCAAAGTTAAATGCTTCTGCCCCACATCCCTTCCTAGAAAGCTGATACCTTGAGTACCGAGGTGCTGTTGTAGGATTACTAACTAACTTCAACCCGAAGAAGTTTATGCTGTCAGAAGATTAAGAAGGAAAGAAGTGAGGGGAAGAAAAAATAATCAAAAGTCAGTACCTGGGCCCTGAACATTTATACATGCTTCACCTCTCTCTCATAAACACACACACACACACACATTTGGCAGAATTCATTCAATTGTCCAGTTATTGAATCTGTACAACTAAACTCTTACATCTTTCCCTTCAGTTCTTAAATTACCTTTATTGATACATGTGGTAAGCCTTGTAAATCACTTACCCTTTATCTATTAACAGCTTCTTCCTTGCTAACAAGATTCCACTCCTGTTGTACTGTTGTATACAGTATGCTCATGTCTAGGTAAAATGGACTGCACCAAAGCTGACAATCATGTTTCCAATTCCTCAACTTCCCTGGCTATTTGATCACATATCTCTAAAAGGGGGTAAGAGCATATTTTTCTAGGAAGCTCTTTGCTAATAAAATGGATGGTTGCTGTTGGCACTGCCCATCTCTATGTATTCCTGTATTAAATGCAAATATGATGATGTGATGTCTGGGACTGTAGCACTTATCTTGCAACCACAAGGTGACAAACATGGGGAAAGCCAATGAGTTAATGATGGTCAAGTGGATTGATAAAAAGAACCTGGTTCCCTTACTGTAAACCCATTACATATGTAGCCTCCATCTAGACCACCATATGGTCTCTGTGGACAAGGGTCATGAGAAATGAGTATGAAAATAAAGTTCATGCTCATTGCCTTATCAAGATTAATAAATCCTTTCTTTGTGAGCTAGAGTCTTGTATTTTCTGCCAGCATCCAGAAAACTGTGGCAGACTAACTCATTAACTTGAAAGTAGGGTAAAATATTAGATGCTTCAGAGTTCTTGGCAATAGTACTATGCTTTAAAGTTTTCTTTCATTGCTATGTGTACATTTAATCCATTATTTCTGTTGTTGCATACTACTTCATGTAATATTGTATGAACAAATTTGTTTATGCCCCTTTGTGGATTTGTGAGAAAGTAATTGTTTGTGTGGGGAGTGTTATAAACCCAAGAGCAGGACAACTATAAGTGTCCTGTATATACTTAATTTGTGTCCTAGGACCAGATTGCTCTCCAGAAGGATTGCATCAGTGTGTACACCCACCAGCAACTTATGTACATGTCACCTTCAGCATTTGGCATTATTTGGTTTTCTATATTTTGTCAATGTAGCAATCATAAAGTTATACATCATTTTAGCTCTAATTTGCATTTCTCTTATTACTAATGATTTTGCGCATCTCTTTTTTTCTTCTTAGCTTTTGAGATTGCCTCTATAAATTGCCTGGACATATTCCTTTTTTTTTTTTTTTTTGCAAACCCTAAATAACCACACTTTCATACTCTGCTAGAAACTACACTAAAGTTTATACTTCCCTGAATATGGCCTCACATTTAATAATTCTGTAGAATGTACTTGACCCATTTCACCCTTTGTACCCATTATCTTTTGCAACGTAAGTGTCACCCTTAACCTAGGCAAATTAGTAGTATTATTGTTTTGGTACTGCAGTATCTCATTAGGTTGTACAAATCTATGTTTGGGTGTGATTATTAGCTCCTAATAACAGGAACTGTTCCTTATTCATAGAAAAAAAGAGCTGCAAATGGCTTTAAAGTGATAAGGAGAGATATTCTGCAACAACTTCTTAGATTGAATCGCAGCTTTCCTTTTGGTTAGGAGATACCTGTAGTAGCAGCCATTACTTCTTGAAAGAAGAACTTGAAAACCAGATAGAAATATGATTCCTTTAAGCCATTCCCTTTTACTTACATATAGAATACCCTTGCCATAGCAGAGACTCTGATCTTTTTTCTTTTTTTTTAACATCTTTATTGGAGTATAATTGCTTTACAATGGTGTGTTAGTTTCTGCTTTATAACAAAGTGAATCAGCTATACATATACAGATATCCCCATATCTCTTCCCTCTTGCATCTCCCTTCCACCCTCCCTATCCTACCCTTCTTGGTGGTCACAAAGCACTGAGCTGATCACCCTGTGTTCTGTGGCTGCTTCCCACTAGCTATCTATTTTACATTTGGTGGTGTATATAAGTCCACGTCACTCTCTCACTTCGTCCCAGCTTACTCTTCTCCCTCCCTGTGTCCTCAAGTCCATTCTCTGCATCTGCGTCTTTATTCCTGTCCTGCCCCTAGGTTTTTCAGAACCACTTTTTTTTTTTTTTAGATTCCATATATATGTGTTAGCATACAGTATTTGTTTTTCTCTTTATGACTTACTTCACTCTGTATAACAGACTCTAGGTCCATCCACCTCACTACGAATAACTCAATTTTGTTTCTTTTTATGGCTGAGGAATATTCCTTTGTATATATGTGCCACATCTTCTTTATCCATTCATCTGTTGATGGACACTTAGGTTGCTTCCATGTCCTGGCTATTGTAAATAGTGCTGCAATGAACATTGTGATACATGACTCTTCTTGAATTATTGTTTTCTCAGGGTATATGCCCAGTAGTGGGATTGCTAGGTCATATGGTAGTTCTATTTTTAGTTTTTTAAGAAACCTCCATACTGTTCTCCATAGTGGCTGTATTAATTTACATTCCCATCAACAGTGTGAGAGGGTTCCCTTTTCTCCACACTTTCTCCAGCATTTATTGTTTCTAGATTTTTTGATGATGGCCATTCTGACTGGTGTGAGATGATATCTCATTGTAGTGTTGATTTGCATTTCTCTAATGATTAATGAGGTTGAGCATCCTTTCATGTGTTTGTTGGCAAACTGTATAACTTCTTTGAAGAAATATCTATTTAGGTCTTCTGCCCATTTTTGGATTGGGTTTTTTGTTTTTTTGATATTGAGCTGCTTGTAAATTTTGGAGATTAATCCTTTGTCAGTTGCTTCATTTGCAAATATTTTCACCCATTCTGAGGGTTGTCTTTTGGTCTTGTTTATGGTTTCCTTTGCTGTGCAAAAGCTTTTATGTTTCATTAGGTCCCATTTGTTTATTTTTGTTTTTATTTCTATTTCTCTAGGGGGTAGGTCAAAAAGAATCTTGCTGTGATTTATGTCAAATAGTGTTCTGCCTATGTTTTCCTCTATGAGTTTTATAGTGTCTGGCCTTACATTTAGGTCTTTAATCCATTTTGAGTTTACTTTTGCATATGGTGTTAGGAAGTATTCTAATTTCATTCTTTTACATGTAGCTGTCCAGGTTTCCCAGCACCACTTATTGAAGAGGCTGTCTTTTCTCCATTGTATATTCTTGCCTCCTTTATCAAAAATAAGGTGACCATATGTGTATGGGTTTACCTCTGGGCTTCTATCCTGTTCCATTGATCTATATTTCTCTTTTTGTGTCTTGATTACTGCAGCTTTGTAGTATAGAGACTCTGGTCTTTTAATAGGAAAAAATTAACAATGAACAACGAGGACTTTCCTAGTATTATTTGTTGGAGCTACTTTGAGAACTTCTCAGTCAAGGATATGTCTCCTTCACCTTTGTTCATTCTGTTGCCACATTGTTTGGCATTGGAATGAATTGTTAAACAAATAAAATGATATGTTATTCTCAAGATTTTTACTTCTTAGTTACAACCTTGTAGCAATTCTCTCAAAAGCAATGAGGTCTGAAGGGTAGATTGTACTGTGAACATACTTCTGTGGAGTTGCTTTTTTGTTTATAGAAGTTACTGGAATATTAAAGGTAAGCAAGGTTAAATACCAGAGCCTAGTGTTGATTTCTCTAAATCAGGATGTTTTGAAGGGAGCTGAGTCCCTCTTCTACTCTTTTCTTTGAATCAAACTTGCACATTTATGCATTGAAAGCCATGTTTCCCTTTATCTATCGGTGTGCATAGTATTGCATAGTATCTATCGGTGTGCATAGTAGTTGAATTAAAAGATGTGAGATGAGGGAAAAAAGAAGGAGAATTGCAGTCGAAGCACATACAGAAGACAGTGTGGAGAGAAGCTGGGTATTCTGGTTGGGAATTTTGAGAAGACTAGAGAGAATAAGGTAGGTGAAATGATTTATATATTTTCCCCAGGGTTCAGGGTATATGTATAAGAGTGGTAGAAGATACATTTAGACTATGACTTTAAGGCAGTATTATGGACAACTAAAAATAATGTAGGACCTGGAGAATAAGTGCAAGATTTTGATCAGGAAAGCAATTTAACAAGAATTATATTTGAGAATCTCTCTGGCAAATTTATGTAGAGTAAATCAGGAAACAAGGAGACCTTTTGGCAGATAGTGGTAGTTGTCCAGCTGGGAGGGCTGAAGTAGTGATGGAACTGAGAATGGAAATAAAGGCATGACAGATGCTTTGGAATTTGAAAATACTCAGATAAAAGAAAAAAGAGAAAGAGAGGAATTTATGATGACTTCTAGGTTTTAAGTCTGGGTTGCTGAGAATATGGTGGCTCTATAAAAATAGAATCATACAGAACTATTTTTATAAGTAAATGTTTAAGTCCTATTTAGTATCAACAATGTTTATTCAGATGAAATATCAATATAGATGCTAATCTGGCTTTTAAAGACAAGGATAATTAGTAAATAGAATGGTTCTGCTTGGTTTACATATTAGATAAACATTTGCTTACAATTGATAATCTGTGAGAAAGGGTAAGTTTGTTGAGGAAAATGATAGAGAAAAAGAAAAACTCTTTGGGAAATGGCATTATTTAATGAGGAAAATGTCTCTTTACCCCATCTTTTGATAGAGGCATAGTCTTATAAAGCCCTATGTGACTGAACACTAAAGAAAAGTTGTATTTACCAGTGACAAATATTTTACTGGTCAAATTCAGTGAGATTTCATTGGAGGATACTTTAATCATAGAAACTAAATAGTAAGACTTCTTTAGAGTAAGAGATATTACACATCATTTTTTTGCATGAGAAAAATCAAATTATCGGCTTAGATTTGAAACAAATTTGAACAATCAAAAAACTGGAATAATCAAAACTGTAAATTGATCTCTCCCTTTATTTTTAGAAACTTGGTAAACTTACGTGAGGTAGTAGTTGTGTGTGTAGTGGGGAGTGGTTTACTTAGCACTTATAGAAGAATATGTTATTCCGCAGTCTGATGTCTTTTTATCTAGGGCTAGTCATCTGAAATGCAGTTTCACAAAGAATAAGGCCATTTGGCACTCAGAGTGACTATTCCAAGACCAATTGCAGAAGCTGATTTTACTAATTTAATCAACACATGTATTCTAATTAAACAGTATATCCCAATTACCTTTAGAGACAAAAGGCAGTAATTTGCAGAATTTTGTTCTTAGAAATACCACCTGCCTAAATTGTTGAAATTTCAGATTTACAGTATAAATATTATTCTTTGATCCAGAAATTATTAGTGGTAAGTCAGAGTGGTACCCATAATTCTACACTTTTAGTGTGCATCCCTGGGTGATTCTGATACAGGTTTTATATAGAAAACACTGACTTAAGAGCATGAAGACAAATAAGGCTCAGTACCTGTCTCTAGTACCTAATGTAGAGAGCAAACTATAAACATTATAAATGTGATTCTTTAGAAAGAGGTACATAGAAGTATGTGAACGGTATGAGTAGAAATATACACATTCTATAGCAGTAAAAGTAAAAAGAGAACATTACCAATTATATTCAGTGTAATGACAGAAGTGACTCATGCGTTTATCTTTTATGTGTATATCTACCATGATGACCAAAGTGAAAGGTGTTCTAAACAAAGTGAGCAGCATCTGTTAATCTTTTTTAACAGATTAAAAACCTATTGCATGTCTTTAATCTGGGTTGTGGTAAAAGATGAGAGGCGTCCTTTTTAGAAGTTTGGATTCATGCCATATGCATGGGAAGTAATTGAAGGATTGGAGGCAAAGTAGTGGTATTATCAGAGCTGTATTTCAGAAAGCTCACTGACATCAGAGTGGCGTAAGAAAGTTAAGTGACTTGCATAAGCACTGAAGTAATCTAGACAAGAAGCCATTGTAGTTTGAAAATACTCGAATGCTACAGTTCAGTCCTTGCTAAGAATCAACGTAAGGTCATTAGAACCTCTATGTCTACTAAATGATAAGATAACAGACAATTTGCCTTAAGAATTTTGATTAGGGAAATGCTTTTCAAACTTATTTAAAGATTTGTCTTCAATTCAACATAGTTTTGGAAGCCCTAGCCACGGCAATCAGAGAAGAAAAAGAAAGAAAAGGAATACAAATTGGAAAAGAAGTACAACTGTCACTGTTTGCAGATGACATGATACTATACATAGAGAATCTTAAAAATGCCACCAGAAAACTACTAGAGCTAATCAGTGAATTTGGTAAAGTTGCAGAATACAAAATTAATGCACAGAAATCTCTTGCATTCCTATACACTAAAAATGAAAGATCAGAAAGAGAGATTAAGGAAACAATCCCATTCACCACTGTAACAGAAAGAATAAAATGCCTAGGAATAAACCTACCTAAGGAGGTAAAAGATCTGTATTCAGAAAACTATAAGACACTGATGAAAGAAATCAAAGATGACACAAACAGATGGAGAGATATATACCATTCTCTTGGATTGGAAGAATCAATATTGTGAAAATGATTATACTACCCAAAGCAATATACAGATTCAATGCAACCCCTATCAGATTACCAGTGGCATTTTTTCCAGAACTAGAACAAAAAAAATCTTAAAATTTGTATGGAGACACAAAAGACCCCGAATAACAAAAGAAGTCTTAAGGGGAAAAAACAGAGCTGGAGGAATCAGACTCCATGACTTCAGACTATACTACAAAGCTACAGTAGTCAAGACAATATGGTACTGGCACAAAAACAGAAATATAGA
Organism: Aethalodelphis obliquidens; assembly: GCF_003676395.1. Lineage (NCBI taxonomy): Eukaryota > Metazoa > Chordata > Mammalia > Artiodactyla > Delphinidae > Aethalodelphis > Aethalodelphis obliquidens. The sequence goes on along the minus strand of NW_020837957.1, from coordinate 17,165,860 downwards.
TCAATGGAACAGGATAGAAAACCCAGAGAAAAATCCATGCACCTATGGCCAACTAATCTATGACAAAAGAGGCAAGGATATACAATGGAGAAAAGACAGTCTCTTCAATAAGTGGTGCTGGGAAAACTGGACAGTTACATGTAAAAGAATGAAATTAGAACACTCCCTCACACCATATACAAAAATAAACTCAAAATGGATTAGAGGTCTAAATGTAAGACCAGACACTATAAAACTCTTAGAGGAAAACGTAGGAAGAACACTCTTTGACATAAATCACAGCAAGATCTTTTTTAATCAACTCCTAGAGTAATGGAAATAAAAACAAAAATAAACAAATGGGACCTAATGAAACTTAAAAGCTTTTTCACAGCAAAGGAAATTACAAACAAGACGAAAAGACAACCCTCAGAATGGGAGGAAATATTTGCAAATGAATCAACATACAAAGGATTAATATCCAAAATATATAAACAGCTCATGCAGCTCAATATTAAAAAAAAAAACAAGCAACCAAATTAAAAAATGGGCAGAAGACCTAAATAGACATTTCTCCAAAAACATACAGATGGCTGAGAAGCACATGAAGAGTTGCTCAACATCCCTAATTATCAGAGAAATGGAAATCAAAACTACAATGAGGTATCACCTCACACCAGTTAGAATGGGCATCAACAGAAAATCTACAAACAACAAATGCTGGAGAGGGTGTGGAGATAAGGGAACCCTCCTGCACTGTTGATGGGAATGTAAATTGATACAGCCACTATGGAGAACAGTATGGAGGTTCCTTAAAAAACTAAAAATAGAAAACTACCGTGTGAGCCAGCAATCCCACTATTGGGCATACACCCTGAGAAAACCATAATTCAAAAAGAGACATACACCACAATGTTCATTGCAGCACTATCTACAATAGCCAGGTATTGGAAGCAACCTAAATGCCCATCGACAGACAAATGGATAAAGAAGATGTGGGACATATATACACTGGAATATTACTCAGCCATAAAAATGAACGAAATTGGTTTATTTTTTAGAGATGTGGATGGATCTAGAGACTGTCATACATAGTGAAGTAAGTCAGAAAGAGAAAAACAAATATCGTATATAAACGCATATATGTGGAACCTAGAAAAATGGTACAGATGCACCGGTTTGCAAGGCAGAAATAGAGACACAGATGTAGAGAACAAACTTATGGACACAAAGCAGGGAAAGAGGCAGGGGGGGTGGGTAAGGTGTTGGGATGAATTGGGAGATTGGGATTAATGTGTATACTCTAATATGTATAAAATAGGTAATTAATAAGAACGTGCTGTATAAAAAATAAATAAGATAAAATTTTTTAAAAAATGGTTTGTTTTCAAGCAACAACTTTTTCCAATAAAACCTTACCCAGAACCATAAAAGTTAAAACAGAGAACAATGGAGCTGTTCTACCTCTAGCGGGTACGATAGGAGGGAAAGACTCCTTCCCTCTGGACTTTTCTTCTCTTCACTCACCTCCTGACATGGCTTTTTTTGGAAAGTTTGTGAAATCTTAGTGTTGTGAATTAGCTTGAAAATAACTAGATGAGAACATTCTGTAGGCATGGTAATGTTTTATTATTTAGATTATAAATTAAGATGACCACAGCAGCATCATTTTAAGAATGAAATCTTAAAGCTGTGTATAAGGAAAACCTGTTCTTACAGATTTCATATATATGGATTATATGTACTCCATATAAGTTGTAAGGTTGATAAAAAAGTCAAAAGTAGAGTATTGTTAACAGTTTTCATGGAATTAAACATTACAATTTTTAAACCAACTCATTTTTACATTTAAAAGTGGACTGAATTGTGAATATTCTGTGTATTTCCATGTCTTTATTGTATTTAATAAATATGGATTCCACTAGCTCCAGTATCAGAAACAAATCACTACTATTCTCTTTTAAGCTTTAAGCCTCAGGGTTTTTTTTTTTTTTTTTTGTCTTTCTGTGTAGCACTTTACAATAATAGCCTAATCATTCTCAACTCCTTTGGTATTTATTGCAAAGACATTAATTCTGATGGGCTCATTTGGTATTAATGTGGATGTCATAAGTACTTCAGTAGGCATAGGATTTCTACTGGAATTCAGCATTAATTAGGCAGGTCATTACTTCAAAGTGTTACTCTTTCCTTTTACAACAGTTGCACTTCAGCATACTCCTTCCTGCAAAGTACATCAAGACTCTTTCTGTTAGAAGGGGCACTTCCAAGTGCTTGAATCTATTGAGACAAAGTTGTAGAAGTGAACAGGATACAATAGACAAGGTGTGGTAATTACTAAACAACTGATTAATAGAAAGCTGATGTTTTAATTGAGCTTCTATGAGCCCTACAATATCTTCAATTGAATAAAGGACTTGATTGCACTTTACATTTCTCTGGAGCATAAAGAAACAATAGCACTAAATAAAAGGTTCAAATAAGTCCTTCAGTTTTTCACGGGGAAATAAAATAGGCATCTAAAACCATAGCAGTTGTATTAATCAACTGGTGTATTAATCAGGCACTATCTTGGATTAGAAATACTTGTATATTTATAACTGAAGGTATTTTTTTAATGCTAAAAATATGCTTTTGAAGTTTTGGTACTTGTCTGAAGAAATATAAATTTCTTAACCTTACTGTGATTTTATGGCATTATTCTAACATGCTTTTCAGTATCTTAGAATAGTTTTTATGTGCATCCAAGGTGCCATGGTCAACGTATTATTCATTAAAATAACCAGGAATTTAAGTGTCTTAACCATATTACTGGGCTTTCTAACACATTAAATACATTTATGAAAAGGATTGACTTGATAATATAGAAAATTATTTGATAATTTTATAAATGGGAGGGAAATTTCACTTTTTCTTACAGTGACCTCTCAGTAACTAATTCTGTAAGCATTATGGCATTGTAGCAAATGCCTTTTAAAAAATTTTGGGGCTTCCCTGGTGGTACAGTGGTTGAGAGTCTGCCTGCCGATGCAGGGGACATGGGTTTGTGCCCCGGTCCGGGAAGATCCCACATGCCGCCGAGCAGCTAGGCCCGTGAGCCATGGCTGCTGAGCCTGCGCATCTGGAGCCTGTGCTCCGCAACGGGAGAGGCCACAACAGTGAGAGGCCCGCCTACTGCAAAAAAAAAAAAATTCTGAATTTCATTAAAAGCAAGGTTCACTTTTTTACTCTTCTCTAAGAATGCCATTTCAATTTCTAACTTAACTATAAGGATTACAGCTTTAGTTTAAAAATAATTACAAATATTCACTTCATAAAATTATTTGCTTCAGACCCACTTTTCAAGTTTTCTATGACCTATCATTGTCCAACATTAAAGAAATTCATCAATTCTAACAAGTGTTAATTATTCCTCTTTTGCTACAAAAATATCAAACAAATTTCTAAATGAACTGAAGTAAGGCTAAATAATAAAAAGAAACAAGGTTAAATAGTAAAAAATGAAGTGAAAACATATATTTCCAATATCAGAAGTGAAAATGAGAATATCACTACAGATCTTACAGACATTAAAATAAAATGAGTGAATGGATCTAGAGATTGTCATACAGCGTGAAATAAGTCAGAAAGAGAAAAACAAATATCGTATATTAATGCATATATGTGGAACATAGAAAAATGGTATAGATACTGGTTTGCAGGGCAGAAATAGAGACACAGATGTAGAGAACAAACGTATGGACACCAAGGGGGGAAAGTGGCTGGGTGGTGGTGGCGGTGGAATGAATTGGGAGATTGGGATTGACATATATACACTAATATGTATAAAATGGATAACTAATAAGAACCTGCTGTATACAAAATATATAAAATAAAATTCAAAAATATAAAATAAAAAAAATAAAATGATATTATGAACAGTTTTAGAAATTTAGGTATTTATATGAACAGATTCACAATAATGAATTTGATAATTTGTATAAAGTGGATAAATTCTTTGAAAATATATCTTACTAAAAGCTAAAATAATAACACATTGAAATAGTTTATTAAAAATTGTGTATCTATTATTAGACACCAACAACAATTCCAGGAACAGCTGTCTTCCCTAATAAAAGCCTTCAAAAAGTTAAGGGTTAAATAATCAGCTTGACACGTATGTTTCTGTATAACAGGAAAAGAGTGAAAACTTTTCAGCTTATATTATGAGACAAATACCAGGCCAACATAAAAACATTATAAGAATAGAAAATTATAGAACAATATCTCATGTAAAATTCTACACAAAACATTAGCAAATTGAATCCAGTAATGGAGAAAAATAAAAATACATAAAACCAAGTGGAGGGGCTTCCCTGGTGGCACAGTGGTTGAGAGTCCGCCTGCCGATTCAGGGGACATGGGTTCATGTCCCGGTCCAGGAAGATCCCACATGCCGCGGAGTGGCTGGGCCCGTGAGCCATGGCCATTGAGCCTGCGCATCCGGAGCCTGTGCCCCAAAAGGAAAAAAAAAAAAAAAAAAAAAACAAAAAACACCAAAAAAAAAAAAAAAAAAAAAAAAAAAAAATGGAGTTTCATCCAAGCATATACAAATGATTTAACATTCAAATGCACTTAATATTAATATACCACTTTAATGAAATAAAAGAAAAAAACATTTAATCACCTTGATAAACATAGATAAAGTATTTGATAAAATGTAGAACCCATTTATGAAAATATCTGTTAGCAAACTAGGGACAGAATGAAACTTGTTAACCTGGTGATCAATATCAGCATATACTTATAGCCCAAAACTTTCTGAATAATTATTTCTTCTTAATCTGGATATCTGCTATCACCACTCCTACTCAACATTATACTCACAATCCTAACTAGTGCAATTAGGCAAGAAAAGGAATAAATGTTTTTAATGGGAAAAAAATATTGTTCAGAGATGGCCTGATTATATGTATAAAAAATATCAAAATAGAGAAAGTCTACTGGATTTATTAAGTAACTATTAAGAACACTGACCAATATTAAAATAGCATATTTATACAACTGCAATAAATAGAAAATTAAATGTTAAAAAGATATCACTTACAGTAGAATTAAAATCCTTCAACTACCAAGAAATGAATCTAACAAAATATGTGCAAAGCTTCTACACTGAAAATTGAAAATTATTTAAAAAAACTAAATAACAAAATTGCATGCAGAAATACACAATATACATGAATTGAAAGACTCAATACAGTAAAGATGAAAAGTAAAATTTATCTATCAAATTAATGGTATGATAGATCATATTAACCTATAGATTCAGTGCAGTCCCAGAGGATGGAGTTACAAGCCACAGAGAATTTTTCCCCAGATGTTGAAACCTAACACCGAGTTGGATTTCAGAATTGCTTGGAACCAATGAATGTTTTCTTTTTTTCACTTTCTCTTTTAAATAAAAAAGCCTATAACTATAAACCTATGCCTATCTCAGCATTGTGTTTTGGAAATGAGATTGTTTCTTGGTTTGTAGGTTCATAGATGGAGAAAAATTTTGCCCCAGTGTCTTTACTCAGAGATTCACAAATACCTTATTTACATGATGATGTTTGGGACTTTTGAGCTAATGAGATTTAAGTGAGATTTGGGGTTGCGAGTTAATGCTGTAATACGTTAAGATATTGAGTATATTGAAGTGGGGTTAATTTATTTTTCATCTGGGACATGATGAAATCTTTGTGGGCCAGAAGGTAGACAATGGTATGCAGAATAATGTCCCCCACCAAAGCAGTCTACATTCTAAGTCCCGAAACTTTGAATACATTATCCCACATGGCAAAAGAGACTGCTGATATGATTAAATTAAGGAAGTTAAGATGGGAAAATTATGTCTAGGTAGACCCAATATAGTTACAAATGTTCTTAGAGAAACAGGAGTGTCAGAGTGAGACCTGGAAAAGAGAAGGAAACAGATTCTTCCCAAGAGCTTTTGGAAGGAACTCAGCCCTGCTGACACATTGATTTTTGTCCACTAAGACCTATTACAGATTTCTGATTTCCAGAATTCTAAGTTAATCAATATTTTATTTTATTTTTTATTGTGGTAAAAAACACATAAGGTTTTCTCTCAACAAATTTTTAACTATATAGTATTGTAATGATAAGCACATTGTTGTATAACAGATCTCTATGACTTCATTGTGTTTCATAATTGAAACTTTATGACCATTGAAGAGCAATATCCCATTTCCTCTTTCCCCAGCTTCTAAAATCTACCTTTGTACTTTCTGCTTCTATGAGCTTGACTAATTTAGATACCTCATGTGAGTGGAATCATGTAGTGTTTGTCGTAATGTGACTGGCTTATTTCACTCAGCATAATGTGCTCAGTGTTCATCCACGTTGTTGTATATGACAGTATTTCTTTTCTTATGGTAAAGAGTATTCCATTATGTGTGTATACCACATTTTCTTCATCTATTCATCTGCTGATGTAAACATTTGGGTTGCTTCCACACCCTGGCTGTTATGAATAGTGTTACAATGAACATGGAGTACAAATATCTCTTCAAGATTCCAATTTTGTTTTGGATAAATACTCAGAAGTGTAATTCCTGGAATGACTGTATGTTAGTCCTATTTTTAAATTTTTTAATGAAATTCCATACTGTTTTCCATAGCAGCTGCACCATTTTACATTTCCACCAACAGTATACAGGATTTCTAACTTATCCACATTCTTGCAGACACTTGTTATTTTCTGCTTTGTTTTTATTTTTTAAATAATGGCATAATAACAGGTGTGAAGTACTATGTCATTGTGGTTTTGATTGGCATTTTCCTGGTGATTAGTAATGTTGGGCATCTTTTCATAAACCTGTTGGCCATTTATATATCTTCAGAAAAATGTTTATTTAGGTATTTTGTTTATTTTTAATTGGATTATTATTATTATATTGTTATTGAGTTGTATGAGTTTTATATATATTTTGGATATTAAACACTTATCAGATACTTGCTGTGCAAAATTTTCTCCCATTCAATAAGTTACCTTTTAATTTTGTTGATATTTCTTTTGCTCTGCAGAGGCATTTAAATTTGATGCAGTTCTATATATTTATTTTTTGTTGCTTTTGCTTTCAGCATCAAACCCCCAAGGTCATCATCAAGACCAATGTCAAGGAGCGCAACCCCTACATTTCCTTCTATGAGTCTTACAATGTCAGTTCTTATATTCAAGACTTCAATCCATTTAGAGTTGATTTTTGTGTATGATGTAATATAGTCACCTTTTTTCATTCTTTTGTGTATATGTCTATCCATTTTCCCAGCACAATTTATTGAAGAGACTGTCCTTTCCTCATTGTATATACTTGGCTCTTTAATCAAAAAATAATTACTCATATAAGCATAGGTATATTTCTGGTCTCTCTATTCTGTTCCATTAATCTATGTGTCTGTTTTTAAGGTAATACCATACTATTTTGATTATTATAGCTTTGTAATGTAGTTTGACATCAGGAAATGTGATGCATCCAACTTTGTTCTTCTTTCTCAAGATTGCTTTGGTTACTTGGACCTTGTGGTTTCATACAAATTTTTGGAGAGTTTATTCTCTTTCTGTGAAAAATGACATTGGCATTTTGATAGGAATTTCGTTGAATCTGTAGACCACTTTGGATAATATGGATATTTTTACAACATTAATTCTTCCAGTCCATGAGTATGGAATATCTTTCCACTTATTTGTTTCTTCAATTTCTTTCATCAGTGTTTTGCAGTTTTCAGTGTAGACATCTTTCTCCTCTGTGGTTAAATTTATTCCTAGATATCATTTTTTTTCTTTATGATGCTATTATAAATGGGATTGTTTCCTTCGTTTCTCTATCTGGTAGTTTGTTATTAATATATAGAAACACAACTGATTTTTGTATATTGATTTTGTATCCTGCAACTTTTCTGAATTTGTTTATTAATCTAAGAGGTGTTTGGTGGAGTCTTTAGGGTTTTCTGTGTATACTAGTATGTTATCTGAAAATACAGACAATTTTGTTTCCTTTTCAGTTTGGATGTGTTTTCTTTATTTTTCTTGCCTACTTGCTCTGGCTATGGCTTCCAGCTTCTATGTTGAATAACAGTAGCAGGAGTGGACAACCTTGTCTTTTTACTGATCTTAAAGGAAAGTTTCAGCTTTTCACTGTTGAGTCTTATGTCAGCTGTGGGCTTGTCATATATGGCCCTTATTTTGTTGGGGCATATTCTTTATATACCCAGTTTGCTAAGAATTTTCATTATGAAATGATGTTGAATTTTGTCAGATGTTTTTTCTTCATTTATTTAGATAATCATATGATTTTTATTCTTCATTTTGTTAATTTGGTGAATCACATTGATTAATTTGCAGATGTTGAACCATCCTTGCCTCACTGGAATAATTCCCACTGCATCATCGTGTATGATCTTTATAATGTACAGTTGAATTTGGTCTGCTAATATTTTGTTGAGGATTTCTGCATCTATTTTCATTAGGGATATTGGCCTATAATATTCTTTTCTGATAGTGTCCTTGTCTACTTTTGGTTTAAGCATAATTCTGGTTTTACAAAATGAGTTAGAAGTGTCCTCTTCCATTTTTTGGAAGATTTTGACAAGGATTGATATTAATTCTTCTTTAAATATTTGGTAAAATTTACCAGTAAATTTCATCTTGTTCTAGACTTTTGTTTGTTGGTATGTTTTTGGTTACTGATACAATCTCTTAATTAGGAATTGGTCTGTTTTGATTTTTAATTTACTCATGATTCAGTCTTGGTTAAAAACATACAGTTTCTATGAATTTATTTTTTCTAGGTTGTCCAATTTATTGGCATATAATTGTCCATTCTAGTCTCTTATGATACTTTGTATTTCTGTGGTATTAGTTATAATGTCTCCTCTGTCATTTCTAATTTTATTTATTTGAGTCATTCTCTTTTTCTCTTGGTGAATCTAGCTAAAAATTTGTTATTTAATTTAAAGACATGTTTTTTACTTTTGTTGATTTTTTAAAAATCATCTTTTTAGACTCTAACTTGTTTATTTCCACTCTGATTATTATTGCTTGCTTCCTTCTGCTAATCTTAGGCTTACTTTGTACTTCCTTTCTAGTTCCCTGAAGTATAAATTTAGGTTATTTGAGACGTTTCATTTTTCCTAATATAATCATTTACCACTAAAATTTCTCTCTTGGAACTGCTTTTGCTGCTTACATAAAAAATCTTAGGCTTATAACAGTTTATTTTAAGCTAATAATTACTTAACTTTGAATGCATACAAAAGCTCAATCATTTTACACAACCCCTCCCCAAATTTTATATTGTCAAAATTCATTCTTTTTGCCTTGTATATTCATTAAAAAAATTATTGTTGTCATAGTTATTTTTAATACTTTTGTCTTTTAAACTGTAATACTTATAACTCTAGAGTTATAAGTCATTTACCCAACAAAACTACAATATTAGGGTATTCTGAATTTAACTGTCTATATACTTTTACCAGTGAGTTGTATGCTTTCATATGTTTTTCTGTTACTAATTAGTGTTCTTTCATTAAAACTTGAAGAACTCCCTTTAGCATTTCTTAAGGCCAGCTTAGTGGTGATGAATTCCTTCATCTTTTGTTTGTCTGCAAAATTCTTTATCTCTCCTTCAGTTCTGAAGGACAAATTTGTTAGGGTATTCTTGATTGGAAGTTTTTTTTCCTTCAGCACTTTGAATATATCATTCCACTCTCTTGTATCCTGTAAAATTTTTCTTAAAACATCTGTCATACTCTTATGAGAGTTCCTTTGTACATAACAAGTTGCTTTTTTCTTGCTGCTTTTATCATTTAAAGTATCATCACTCTTTTTCATTATTTTTGCCCCTCTAATTGGATATATTCCACTGCTGTGTCTTGAGTTCATTGATCCTTTCTTCTACTTGGTCTAGTCTGTTGTTGAACACCTCTATTGAATTTTTCAGTCGAGTTTTTATATTCTTCAGCTTTGTTATTTCTTTTTGGTAATTTTTTAATGGTTTCTATCTCTTTGTTGAAATTCTCACTTTGTTCATGCATTGTTCTCCTGTCCTCAGTGAGGATAATTATAACTGTTATTGTGAACTCTCTGTCAGGTAAAACACTTATCTCCTTTTCATTAGGATTTGTTTCTGGAGATTTATCTTGTGTTTTGTTTGGAAACATATTCCTCTGTTTCTTCATTTTCCTTGTCTTTCTTTGTTGATTTCTGCACATTAAATGAAACAGCCGCCTCTCCCAGTCTTGAGAGACTGATCTTGTGCAAATAGTTTCATATGTACCATTTTTCTAGATTCCACATATATGCATTAATATACGATATATGTTTTCCTCTTTCTGACTTACTTCATGCTGTATGACAGTCTCTAGGTCCATCCATGTCTCTGCAAATGGCAAAATTTTGTTTCTTCTTATGGCTGAGCAATTTTCCATTGTACATATGTACCATACCTTCTGTATCCATTCCTCTGTTGATGGACATTTAGGTTGGTTCTATGTCCTGACTATTGTAAATAGTGCTGCAATGAACACTGGGGTGCATGTATTTTTTGAATTATGGTTTCCTCCAGGTATAGGCCCAGGAGTGAGGTCACTGGGTCATATGGTAGTTCTATTTTTAGTTTTTAAGGAACCTATGTACTCTTCTCCATAGTGTCTGTATCAATTTACATTCCCACAAAGAGTGTAAGAGAGTCCCCTTTTCTCCACACCCTCTCCAGCATTTATTGTTTGTAGATTTCTTTATGATGGCCATTCTGACTGGTGTGAGGTGATACCTCCTTGTAGTTTTCATTTTCATGTCTCTAATGATTAATGATGTTGAGCATTCTTTCATGTGTTTGTTGGTAATCTGTATATCTTCTTTAGAGAAATGTCTGTTTAGATATTCTGCCCATTTTTGGATTGGGTTGTTTGTTTTTTTGATATTGAGCTACATGAGCTGCTTGTAAATTTTGGAGATTAATCCTTTGTCAGTTGCTTCATTTGCATATATTTTCATCCATTCTGAGGGTTGTCTTTTGGTCTTATTTATGGTTTCCTTTGCTGTGCAAAAGCTTTGGAGTTTCATTAGGTCCCATTTGTTTATTTTTGTTTTTATTTCCATTTCTCTAGGAGGTGGGTCAAAAACGATCTTGCTGTGATTTATGTCATAGAGTGTTCTGTCTATGTTTCCTTCTAAGAGTTTATAGTGTCTGGCCTTACATTTAGGTCTTTAATCCATTTTGAGTTTATCTTTTTGTATGGTGTTAGGGAGTGTTTTAATTTCATTCTTTTACATGTAGTTGTCCAGTTTTCCCAGCACCACTTATTGAAGAGGTTCTCTTTTCTCCATTGAATATTCTTGCCTCCTTTATCAAAAATAAGGTGACCATATGTGCGTGGGTTTATCTCTGGGCTTCCTATCCTGTTCCATTGATATATATTTCTGTTTTTGTGCCAGTACCATACTGTCTTGATTACTGTAGCTTTCTAGTATAGTCTGAAGTCAGGGAGCCTGATTCCTCCAGCTCCATTTTTCTTTCTCATGATTGCTTTGGCTATTCAGGGTCTTTTGTGTTTTCATACAAATTGTAGAATATGTTCTTCTAATTCTGTGAAAAATGGCATTGGTAATTTGATAGGGATTCCTTTGAATGTGTAGATTGCTTTAGGTAGTATAGTCATTTTCACAATATTGATTCTTCCAATCCAAAAACATGGTATATCTCTCCATCTGTTCCTGGTGTCTTTGATTTCTTTCATCAGTGTCTTATAGTTTTCTGAATACAGGTCTCTTGCCTCCTTAGGTAGGTTTATTCTGAGGTATTTTATTCTTTTTGTTGCAGTGGTAAAAGGCAGTGTTTCCTTAATTTCTCTTTCAGATTTTTCATTGTTAGTGTATAGGAATGCAAAAGGTTTCTATGTATTAATTTTGTATCCTACAACTTTACCCAATTCATTAATTAGCTCTAGTAGTTTTCTGGTGTCCTCTTTAGGGGTTTCTAGTATCATGTCATCTTCAAACAATGACAGTTTTACTTCTTCTTTTCCAATTTGGGTTCCTTTTATTTCTTTTTCTTCTCTGATTGCCATGGTTAGGACTTCCAAAACTATGTAGAATAATAGTTGTGAGACTGAACATCCTTGTCTTGTTTGTGATCTTAGAGGAAATGCTTTCCGTTTTTCACCATTAAGAATGGTGTTTGCTGTGGGTTTGTCATGTATGGACTTTATTATGTTGTTGTAGGTTCTCTCTATCCCCACATTCTGGATAGTTTTTATCATGAATGGTTATTGAATTTTGTCAAAAGCATCCTCTACATCTGCTGAGATGATCATACAGTTTTTATTCTTCAGTTTGTTAATATGTTGTATCACAGTGATTGATTGTGTATATTGAAGAATCCTTACAGCCCTGGGATAAATCCCACTTGGTCAAGATGTATGATCCTTTTAATGTGTTGTTGAGTTCTGTTTGCTAATGTTTTATTGAGGATTTCTGTGTCTATGTTGATCAGTGATATTGGTCTATAATTTTATTTTTTTGTGGTATCTTTGTCTGGTTTTGATATCACGGTGATGGTGGCCTCATAGAATGAACTTGGGAGTGTTCCTCCCTCTGCAGGTTTTTGGAAGACTTGAGAAGGATGGGTGTTAGCTGTTCTTTAAATGTTTGATAGAATTCACCCGTGAAGCCATCTGGTCCTGGCTTTTGTTTTATGGAAGACTTTTAATCATGGTTTTTATTTCAGTACTTGTGATTTTTCTGTTAATATTTTCTATTTCTTTCTGGTTCAGTCTTGGAAGGTTGAACATTTGTAAGAATTTGTCCGTTTCTTCCAGGTTGTCCATTTTATTGGCATATAGTTGCTTGTAGTGGTCTCTTATGATCTTTTGTATTTCTGTGGTATCAGTTGTAATTTCTTCTTTTTCATTTCTTATTGTATTCATTTGAGTTCTCATTTTTTTCTTGTTGAGTCTGGCTAGAGGTTTATTTATTTTGTTCATCTAGTCAAAGAGGCAGCCTTTAGTTTCATTGATTTTTGCTATTGTTTTCTTCATCTCTATGTCATTTATTTATGCTCTGATTTTTATGATTTCTTTCCTTCTGTTAGCATTGGGGATTTCCCTTTTTTTGGTCTTCTTTCTCTAGTTGCTTTAAGTTGAAGGTTAGGTTGTTTATTTGAGATTTTTCTTGTTTTTTTGAGGTAGGATTTTATTGTTATAAAGTTCCCTCTTAGAACTTCTTTTGCTGCATCCCATAGGTTTTGTGTCATTGTGTTTTCATTGTCATTTGTTTTTAGTTATTTTTTTATTTCTTCAGTGATTTCTTGGTTATTTAGTAACATATTGTTTAGCCCCTATGTGTTTGTGTTTCTTACAGTTTTTTTTTTTCCCACCTGTAATTATTGTCTAATCTCATAGAGTTGTGGTTGGAAAAAAATCCTTGATACAATTTCAGTTTTCTTAAATTTACTGAGGCTTGTTTTTTGACCTAAGATGTGATCTATCCTGGAGAATGTTCCATGTATGCTTGAGAAGAAAGTGTATTCTGCTGCTTTTGGATGGAATGTTCTAGAAATATTAATTAAGTCTATCTGGTCTAATGTGTCATTTAAAGCTTGTGTTTCCTTGTTAATTTTCTGTCTGGGTGATTTCTCCATTGGTGTAAGTAGGGTGTTAGAGTCCTCCACTATTATTGTGTTACTGTTGATTTCCCATTTTATGGTTGTTAGTATTTGCTTTATGTATTGAGGTGCTCCTATGCTGGGTGCATAAATATTTACAGTTCTTATACCTTCTTCTTGAATTGATTCCCTGATCATTATGTAGTGTCCTTCCTTGTCTCTTGTAACAGACTTTAATTTAAAGTCTATTTTGTCTGATATGAGTGTTGATCTTCCTTTCTTTTGATTTCCATTTGCATGGAATATATTTTTCTACCCCCTCACTTTCAGTCTGTATGTGTCCCTAGGTCTGTAATGGGTCTCTTGTAGACAGCATATATATGGGTCTTGTTTTTGTATCATTTAGCCAGTCTGTGTCTTTTGGTTGGAACATTTAATCCACTTACATTTAAGGTAATTATTGATATGTATGTTCCTGTTACCATTTTCTTAATTGTTTTGGGTTTTTTTGGTAGGTGTTTTTCTTCTCTTGCATTTCCCACCTAGATAAGTCCCTTTAGCCTTTGTTGTAAAGCTGGTTTGGTGGTGCCAAATTCTCTTAGCTTTTGCTTGTCTGTAAAGCTTTTGATTTCTCTGTCAAATCTGAATTACATACTTACTGGATACAGTAATCTTGGTTGTAGTTTTTTCCTTTGCATCACTTTAAATATATCCTGCCACTCCCTTCTGGCCTGCAGAGTTTCTGCTGAAAAATCAGCTGATAACCTTATGGGGCTTCCCTTATGTGTTATTTGTTGCTTTTCCCTTGCTGCTTTTAATATTTTTTCTTTGTATTTAATTTTTATTAGTTTGATTAATATGTGTCTCTGAGTGTTTCTCTTTGGGTTTATCTTGTATGGGACTGTCTGTGCTTTCTGGACTTGAGTGGCTATTTCCTTTCCCATGTTAGGGAAGTTTTTGTATATATTCTCTTCAAATATTTTCTCAGACCCTTTCCCTTTCTCTTCTTCTTCTGGGACCCCTATAATTTGAATGTTCGCGTGTTTAATGTTGTCTCAGATGTCTCTGAGACTTTCCTCATTTCTTTTCATTCTTTTTTCTTTATTCTGCTCCTTGGCAGTTATTTACACCATTCTATCTTCCAGCTAAATTATTCGTTCTTCTGCTTCAGTTATTCTGCTATTGATTCCTTCTAGTGCATTTTTATATCAGTTATTGGGTCGTTCATCACTGTTTGTTTGTTCTTTAGTTCTTCTAGGTCCTTGTTAAACTTTTCTTGTGTTTACTCAATCTGTGCCTGCATTTTATTGACTTCGCCAAAAAGTTCATTCATGTTTTCCCATACCATCTTATGGAAAAACCCAAATGAACTTTTCAGCAAACCCAATATTTCCGAGATTTGGGATCATCTTTACTATCATTACTCTGAATTCTTTTTCATGTAGATTGCCTATTTCCTATTCACTTATTTGGTCTTGTAGGTTTTTACCTTGCTCCTTTGTCTGTAACATATTTCTCTGTCATCTCACTTTTGTTGATGGTTGGAGCTGTGTTCCTGTCTTGCTGGTTGTTTGGCCTGAGACATCCAGCACTCAAGCTTTCAGGCAGTTTGTGGAGCAAGGTCTTGGTGCCGAGATGAGGACCTCTGAAAGAGCTCACACCGATTAATATTCCCTGGGGCCTGAAGTTCCATTGTAGCTCAGTGGCTTGGACTTGGTGTTCCCACCACAGGAGTTCAGGCCTGACCCCCGTCCTGGGAACCAAGACCCTGCAAGTTGGGCAGTGCAGCAAAAAAAAAAAAAAAAAACTAAAACAAAAAAAACAGACACACAAAACCCAAGACAAATAAAAACAAAACTGAACAAACACACAAACAACAACAAAAAGAAAACAGAGGAATAAAACCTAAACAAATAATGAAAACAAAACCAGGTAAACAAAATAAAACAACAACAACAGTGACAAAACAAACAAGGGAAGCAAAAAACAAGAGAACATACAAACAAGAGAGCCCAAAAACCAAAATTAATAATAAAAACAAAACTAACTTAAACAGAAAACAAAAATGAAACAAAATAAAAAATACTAAAAGAAAAACATGAATTCTTAGAGCCTTCCCCTTTTCTCTGACATAGAAGTCAACATCACATGCGGAGGCACCCACTCCATCATCCTGAGTTCCTTAGATGTGGGACATAGCAGTTTTCAGGGAAATACAAATTAAAACCAGAATGTGATATACTTTCATGAGAATGGTTAAAAGTAAAAGATGAAAAACACTAAGTATAAATGAGGAATTAGGAACTTGTACAGTACTAGTGGGCTAGTGGGATATGAAATGTTATAATTACTTCAGAAGCCTCTTTGACAGTATCTATTAAAACTGAAAGTATATCTATGCTGTGACTCAACAATTCCACTCCATGGTATATGTCCCACAAAATTGCATTCATATGTTCTCCCAAAGACATATATTGAAATCTTCATGCCTGCATTATTCCTAGAAAATATTCTTTAATCCTGAAGATGGCATGTCTTAGATAAAACCTGCTCCTTACTGTGAGACTCAACATTAATAAAAAGTGAAGACCAGCATCCAAACATGATGGATATAATATGAGAAGCACATTGTTGTCATAAGTTGTTTCTATTTGGAGTTTTGTTTGTTACCACAACCTAATCTGATAAATATATTACTGGTAATAATAGTAGTAGCATTACTTTTTATTATTATTACAATTATTATTGTGTTGTGAGTATTTGTAATCGTGGGGTGTCTAAAGGAAGAAAATCAAAAGGAAGTATTAAGTGGTAGTTTCACTAATTGAAGAAGCTCACTTGTTTTCTAGGATGATCAACAATCAGAAAGCATCTACTAAAGGAAACTGTTGATGCTTGATATTTAGAAGACAGTTAAATCTAAGCTTTGGTTATAATCTCTTGTTAAATATAAAGTACAAGTCAAATTCCAGCGTAATCTTATATATTTGTGATTGTGCATATCTAGAGAACTCATTTATTCTTAAAAATGTGTTTTTCTTTTATAGAAATACATAATCAAATTTTCAGGTATCATTAAAATAAATTTTATGTATGAACAGAATAAGAAGGGGTTAATACTGCTTAGTGATATCTCTTTCTTTCAGGAGTCTTTAGTAATTGGGGTATATAAAGAGGTTTTTAATTATCAATATATATTTAATTATTAATATTGATCATTGCTGAATAATTTAAGTAAGTCTTACAAATTCTGTAGAACTGTCAGGATAAGCTTCAGGCAGCTCTAAGAAAAGAGATATTACAAATTAGCTCTTGATGAGAGTGTGACATTAAATTTCATGAAATTAGAAAAAAAATAAAATCACAGATTAAGAAATTTTAAAAGGCAGAAAATCATTCATCTGAGCATAATGTAGTAGAATGCAAAATCAGTAGTAAAAGTATAAACAAGTCAACCACTTAATTTTTTTTTAAAATGCTTTCAACCAATTACTGATTTAACAGAAAAATCAAAGTTGCAAATATAGAATATGTGGGCAACAAATTTACAAGAAGCTCACTTATCTTAAAAGTTTCTAATATGTATTGCTCAGAGAGGCAAAGGCATAAATTATTAGCATAAAACTTGCCATATTATGCATTCCGGTTTCTTTTCAATTTCACCTGTGTTCATATTTTTATTCTTGGATTTCTGCCTAGCCTTTTCACATTTGGAACTGTTTAAGAAGGAAGAATGTTAATGGGATAAGCTTGTTAAATAGTACAAGGTTATTTTTGCATAGGCTTTTGCTGGATTGCTGTTCATAACATCCTTCTCAGAATTTTGTAAGTTGAAAGAAACAATAATCAATTTCATTTTCTGAGGAATTGAATGATGCTGTTTTAACAAAACATGTGCTATATAGTTTTGATAGTAGATACCTCATGTACATACACATTGAATATGTATGTAATAAAGTGTATGATATTTTCTTAAATTATCTTAAGTCTGCAATTCCTTTTCCTTTTTATTGGTAAGATCTACCCATTTCACAGCCAACATTATGAGGAAATAACAAATAAAAGAGTGAGAGAAAAACTATACAGAATTAATGTTTATTTTATTTTATTTTTTATCCCTTGCAAATATTGGAGCTTGCTGTAAAGATCAAGGAGTGTGCCAGGGATCTCTGAGACAAGGGTGTATCCTAACCTCGGAAATGAGCTGTAAGCTGCAACTTGAACTTAGCACCTATCTCTGCCAATTACCTCTGCTCTTCTCCTTTCTTCCTTTCTCCATCCCTCCCTCCCTCTCTCTCTCCCCTTTCTTTCTTTCTTTCTGCCTTTTTTTCTCTCTCTCTTTCTTTCTTTCTCTTCCTTCCTTCCTTTCTTCCTTCCTTCCTTCCTTCCTTCCTTCCTTCCTTCCTTCCTTCCTTCCTTCCTTC